>NC_133619.1:439153851-439188851 GCF_048593235.1 Sminthopsis crassicaudata
GATAAGTTAAAGTTAACTACTGTAATAATGGAGGAGTGACTGGAATGCCTGTATATGTTCTGAAGATCTCCAATAAGATTACATAAACTCTGCCTGTTGTATCAAGCATGCTCACAACTTCTGGACATCCACAGGACAATTCCCTGTTTAACTAAGTGACATTTGGTCCACAGAAGAGAAGACAAGAAGGATGGATTCACTGGTTTTTTAATATCTGAAAGGTTGTCATGTAAGACTGGTATTATATTTTTTATGTTTGACCTCGAAGGATAGAAATAAATCTAATGGGTAGAAGTTAATAGGAAACAGATCTCAGGCTCAATAGAGAAAGGAATTCTTTATTGCTACAACTGTCTTGAGATAAAATAGAATAATAGGTCTCATAAAGTACTAAATTCTTTGTCACTTGAAACTTTCAAACTGAAGTCATAGAAATACATTTCAGGAATGTTACCAGGATATTTATTCTTCAGATAGAATTAGACTAGATGAGTATCCAACTCTAAGTATATTATTTCTATGAAGAAAATGTATATTTTTAAGCTGTGACTTGGGTAGAGTTAGCCAGACTTAGCAGCAAATTCTTTCTTTGAGCCCAAACAATTTGATCTCATATATGTACATATGTGTATACATGTATATGTGTGTGCAAATGCATGTGTGTGATTACATGTGTATGTGGGTGCACATATGCAGCTAGGTGTCATAATGGTTAGAACCCCAGCCTTGGATCAGGAAGACTCATTTTCCTGAGTTCAAGTCTGGTCTTTCACACTTACTAGCTATGTGACTCTGGCAAGTCACTTAACTTTGTTTGCCTCAGTTTCCTCATCTGTAAAATGACCTGGAGAAAGAAATGGCAAATTACTTCAGTGACTTTGCCAAAAACTGCAAATGTGGTTACAAAGAGTCAGACATGACTAAAACAATTGAACAATGAAGTTAGATAGAAAAAATAGATAGATGGATAGACAGAGATAGAGTTTTTTCCCCCAATATTAGAAATTGACCCCTGGAATACATTTTAAATAATAATTTGGCAATGAGTAAGAAAACTCTATTCCTCTATAATGCATAGTACCCTAATGATTCTTTAAAAATATTATTCACTATTTGTTGTCATAATTGTTGCCAAATATAAAACATTACAAAATTTACAGAGTTTAGATTTGAATTCATTTCATGAGCATTTGTTAATTTATGGCCTCTCTGTTCTTTGAATTCTTTAAGGACTATTACAATACAAAACTCATTGTATTCATTATTATTATTATTAGGAAATTTTTTGAAGGAAAATTTGAAATCAAATATGTGAAGTGACATAAAATGTTATCTCTAAATATCATAGGAGGACGAACCTAGTAGCAAAAATTCAGTAAGAGGACAGATGCCAGGAAACACACTGAGGAATAATTGAATAAATCATGGTATGTGTGTGTATGTGTATGTATAAATGAATACTATTATGCCATAAGATACAAACATGAGAAATTCAAAGAAATATACAAAGACTTTTCTGAACTGATACAGAGAAATATAAGCAGATCTGGAAAATAATATACATAATAGCTACAATAATGTAAATTAACATTAATATTAAATTAGTCAAACAGATAAATTACATTGAAAAAATTCAGATCTAAGAAAGCAATGGTGAAATCATTTCCCCTCCAAGGCCTTGGGAAGTTAAAATCTACTTAGTTTTTGAAACTACAGTTTCAAAACTCTATCATTTTAATTATTGACTTAGTAAAAACTTGCCTAGTCTCCTATATATCTAACCAACCTCAGAACAAGAATACTTCATATCTCATCCATTTGTCCACTCAAACAATGTTACCCTTTTTCCTACTCCTGATGCTACCTTTCTTCTTCCTACTTAAACAGAACTGTCTGCACAAGATTTCTCTTACCTAGTTGAATTGAATGAAACATCTTGACTGGTAACTGAATGCAAATTTGCCTAACCTATTCTACCTAGCTAGCCTCAACCCAGATACAGTATATGTTACACCTTGCTATATTTCCAGCTCTACTACTGCAATTCTCCACTTTGCCTCCTCCCACACCTTTTTTTTTTCTTTTTTTTTACTTTTTTATTAGAACTTTTTATTTTCCAAAAAATTTGCATGGATAATTTTCAACATTCACCCTTGCAAAACCTTATGTGCCAAACGTTTTTTCCTTCCCTTTCCCCTTACCTTCTCCTCTATATGGCAAGTAATCCAATATATATTAAACATGTACAGTTTTTCTATACATATTTCCACAATTATGTTGCACAAGAAATATCAGCTCAAAAGGGGGAAAATGAGAAAGAACTATTTAGTTAATTTAGTTAGTAAACCTAACCTATTCCATTGATTGATTACTCTATTTCTTAGCCAGTACCAAATGGTTTTGTTGACCGCTGCTTTATAATATAGTTTTAGGTCTGGTATAACTAAGCCAGTTTCATTTGCATTTTTTCATTAGTTCCCATAAAATTCCTGATCTTTTGTTCTTCTAGATGAATTTTGTTTTTATTTTTTCTAGCTCTAAAATAATTTCTTGGGAGTTTGATTGTTATCACACTGAGTAACTAGATTAATTTAGGTAGTATTGTCATTTTTATTATATTAGCTTGGCTCATGAGCACTTGATATTTTTCCAAGAGATTAAATCTAACTTAATTTTTGTGGAAAGTGTTTTGTTATTGTGTTTATATAGTTCCTGGCTTTGCCTTGGCAGGTAGACTCTCAAATAGTTTATATTATCTACAGTTATTTTAACCAGAATTTCTCTTTGTATCTCTTGCTGCTGGACTTTGTTGGTAATATATAAAAATGCTGATGATTTATGTGGATTTTGCTAAAGTTGTTTATTGTTTCTGGTAGGTTTTAGTTGATTGTCTAGGATTCTCTAAGTATATCATCGTATCATCTGCAAAGACTGATAATCTGGTTTTCTCATTACCTAGTCTAATTCCTTTAATCTCTTTTTTCTTCTCTTATTGCCAAAGCTAACATTTCTAATACAACATTGAATAGTAATGGTTATAGTGGGCAACCTTGTTTCATCCCTGATCTTATTGGGATTGGTTCTAGTTTCTCCCCATTACAAAATTACAAATGATGTTAGCTGATGGCTTTAAGTAGATGCTATTGACTATTTTAAGGAAAACTCTATTTATCCCTATCTTCTCTAGTGTTTTTAATAGGAATGGGTATTGGATTTTGTTAAATGCTTTTTTTCTACATCTATTGAGATAATCATGTGATTTTGTTAGTTTGGTTATTGCTATAGTCAATTATACTAATAGTTTTCCTAATATTGAACCAACCCTGCATTCCTGGTACAAATCCTACTTAGCCGTAGTATATTATCCTGAGGATAACTTGCTGTAATCTCTTTATTAATGTGTTATTTAAGATTTTTGCATCAATATTCATTAAAGAAATTGGTCTATAATTTTCTTTCTTTGTTTTGACCCTATCTAGTTTAGGTATCAGAACCATATCTGCGTCATAAAAGGAATTTGGTAGGACTTTTTTCCCTATTTTTCCAAATAATTTACATAGTATTGGAATTCATTGTTCTTTAAATGTTTGGTAGAATTCACATATAAATCCATCTGGCTTTGGAGATTTTTTTTTTTTTTTTGAGAGTTGATTAATAGCTTATTTAATTTCTTTTTCTAAAATGGGACTTTTTAAGTAATTTATTTCCTCCTCTGTTAATCTGGGCAATCTATATTTTTATAAGTATTCATCCATTTCACTTAGATGGTCAGATTTATTGACATACAGTTGGATAAAATAGTTCCTAATTATTGCTCTAATTTTCTCTTCATTGATGGAAAGTTCACACTTTTCTTCTTTCCTTTTTCTAATCAAATTAACTAAAGGTTATTTTGTTGGTTTTGTAATAAAACCAACTCTTAGTTTTGTTTATTAGTTCAATAATTTTCTTATTTTCATTTTATTAATTTTCCCTTTTATTTTCAGAATTTCAAATTTGGTATTCAGTTCTTTTTTTAACTTTTTTAGTTGCATGCCCAATTCATTGAACTCCTCTTTCTTATGCAAGTAAACATCAAGAGATATAAAACTTCCCCTAAGAACTGCTTTGACTGCAACCCATAAATTTTAATATATTATTTCATTATTGTCATTCTCTTGGATTAAATTATTGATTGTTGTTTTAGCCACTCATTTTTTAGATTTAGATTATTTAGTTTCCAATAAATTTTTGGTCTACTTTTCTCTGACGCTTCATTACATGTGATTTTTATTGCATCATAATCTGAAAACATGCATTTACTATTTCTGCCTTTATGCATTTAATTTTGAGATTGTTATGCCCTAATGCATTGTCAACTTTTTTATAGGTTTCATGTGTTGTCTAGAAAAAAAAAAAATACTATTCAATTTTTCTCCAAAGGTCTAAAATTCTATTTACTTCCTTAACATTTTTCTTATATGTTTTGTGGGTGTTAAAAAATCTGGGACCGCTGGGGGTGGAGTCAATATTGTGGTGAGGACACACATTTCTTTCTGATCTTCTCCTAAAACTCTCAGACTAATTAGCAAATCTAGTCTCTGAATTAGTTTTGGACGGCAGAATCCATGAATATTGGGAGTACAACAAATGAATTAGCAGATGATTTCAATTGAAAATGGGAGGGAGGCAGCCAAGTGCAAGCAGGCTGAGCACAGATGCCAGTGCAGACAGTGCAGAGTTCCAGGGTGCTGTGGACTGCACAGGGAGGTGCAGATTCCACAGGGTGGAGCTACAGGAAGGAATCTACAGCAGTGTTGGCTACTCTGTGCTGATTGTAAGCCAGTAGATTAGGAAAGAAGTTATAAAACATCCAACACAAACACTAAAGATCAATAGTGACCCTCAAAATGTCAGAATCTCATGGGACTGGCCACACCCACCCAGCACTGTCACAGCTGCTTATAGAGGAAACTGCTGCTTTTAAAGAAATCTTGGAAAACCTTTCCTTACCTTAACTTAAAAAATAAATAAATAAATAAAAGTAAAAAAGTAAAGAGAACTTTGACCATAGACAGCTTTTATCGTGAAAGAGAAGAACAGATTTCAAACTCTGAGAAGACTAAAAGTAGATTGTCTCCAGATGAAGCCCCAAAAGGTGATATAACCTGGTTCCCAGGTCCCCATCAAACAAAGTTCTCCTAGAAGAAATTTAAAAGGATCTTTAAAAAGAGCTAGGAAAAGAATGGGGAAAGGAAATGAAAACTTTGCAAGAGGGTTTAGAAAAGGTATATAACTCATTAAAAGATGGTTTTGATAAAATGGAAAAAGAAAACAACTTCCAGAAAAACAGAATTTGTAAACCAGAAAAAAGAAAATAACTCCTTAAAAAACAGAATTTGTGAAATGGAAAAAAAATTCTATAGAACAAAACAATTCATTTAAAAATTCAATTGAACAAATACAAAAAGAAGTTTTAAAAAATGAAGAAAATAATTCACTAAAATTCAGAACTGAACAAATGGAAATGAAGGACTCAATGAGACAATAAGAATCAATCAAGCAAAACAAAAGAAAAGAAAAGAAAAGAAAAAGAAAAATAGAAAAAATGTAAAAGACCTAACTGGGAAAACAACTGATCTGGAAAATAAATCTAGAAGAGACAATCTAAGGATTATTGGACTCCCTAATTTATTTTGCGGTTCAATTTGCTCTAAGAGAGCAAAGTTGAGATCCCCCACTTGTATAGTTTTGCTGTGTATTTCTTCTTGCAGCTCTCTTAACTTCTCCTCTAGGCATTTGGATGCTATACTACTTGGTGCATATATGTTTAATACTGATATTCATTATCTATGGTACCTTTTAGCAAGATATAGTATCCTTCCTTATCTCTTTTAATTAAATCTATTTATACTTTTGCTTGATCTGAAATCAGGATTGCTATCCCTGCCTTTTTTTTTTAACTACTGTTGAAGCATAATAGATTCTGCTCCAGCCTTTTATCTTTACTTAACCTTTACTTTTTTTTTTTTTTTTTTACACTGAGGCAATTGGGGTTAAGTGACTTGCCTAAGGTCACACAGTTAGAAAGTGAACTTAAGTCCTCCTGAATTCAGAGCTGGTGCTCTAACTACTTTACCACCTAGCTGCCCCTATCACTCTGCTTTAAATGTGTTTCTTGTAAACAACATATTGTAGGATTCTGGCTTTTAGTTCAATCTGCTATCTGTTTCCATTTTATGAGAGAGTTCATCCCATTCACATTCAAGTTAAAATTACTAACTCTCTGTTTTCCACATTCTTATTTTCCCTAAAATACTTTTCTCTTTCCTTTCCTCCTTTCCCACCTCCTCAGTATTTTGCTTTTGACCACCACCTCTTTCAAACAGCTCTCCTCTTTTACAACTCCTTCTTCTTTCCTATATCTTTTCCCTACTACTTCTGTTTTCCCTTTTATTAGCCTCCCCATTTCCTTTCCCCTTTTCCCTTCTACCTCCCTGGAGGATGAGACAAGTTTCTCTGTGAAGCTACATATGGCTGATATTCTCTTTTTGAGCAAAATCTGATGAGAGTAAAATCCATACAATGTACATCCCCCTTCCTTCTTTCCCCCAATTATAACAGGCATTTTTGGCCTCTCCATGAGATGTAATTTACCTCATTTTATCTCCATTTCCCTTTTCTTCCAGT
This sequence comes from Sminthopsis crassicaudata, assembly GCF_048593235.1. Lineage (NCBI taxonomy): Eukaryota > Metazoa > Chordata > Mammalia > Dasyuromorphia > Dasyuridae > Sminthopsis > Sminthopsis crassicaudata. Next base: position 439,160,521 of record NC_133619.1, read on the forward strand.
ACAATCCCCTTTCCGTTTCTAGTTTTTTTTTTTTATATTATTACAATAAAATCAAATTACACTTGAATCCTCTAAGTATGTCCAGTACAGAAATACAGTTCTCAAGTTCCTTTTTGCCTTTTCATGTTTCTCTTCAGTTCTGCATTTGGAGATCAAAAATTTCTCTTCAGTTCTGCTTTTTTAATAAGAAATAAATGAATTTCACCTATATCATTGAATGTCTATATCTTCCCTGAAAGTTAATGCTTAGTTTTGCTGGACAGTTGATTCTTGGCTGCAATCTACATTTCTTTGCCTTTCAGAATATCAGATTTCAGGTCCTTAGACTCTTTAAAGTGGAAGTTTCTATGTTCTGGGTAATCCTGATTGTGGCTCCTCAATATTTGAATTGTTTCTTGTTGGTTCCTTGCAATATTTTCTCCTTGTTCCAATAATTCTGAAATTTAGCTACAATATTCCTTGGAGTTTTCATTTTGGGGTCTCTTTCAGGAGGTGATCAGTAAATTTTTTCAATGATTATTTTACCCTCTGGTTCTAGGACATCAGGGCAGTTTTCCTTGATGATGTCCTGAAAGGTGATGTTGAGTCTCATTTTTTTTTTTTTTCATCATGGTTTTCAGGAAATCTAATCATTCTTAAATTATCTCTCCTAGATCTATGTTTCATGTCAGTTGCTTTTCCAATGAGATATTTTACATTTTCTTCTATTTTAATTTTTTTTGTTTGATTCTTGATGTGTCATTGAGTCATTCATTTCCATTTGTTCAATTCTAATTTTTAGTGAATAATTTTCCACTGTTACCTTTATTTAGCTCCTTTTTCTTTTCTTTTTTCTTTTTTTATTATTTCTAATAGTTTCCTTATTTTTAATTTTATTAATCTCTTTTTTGATTTTCAGAATTTCTAATTTGGAATTTAATTTGTGTTTTTAAAATTTTTACCTTATTGATTTTTTTAGTGGCATGCCTGATTCTTTTTTTTTTTACATGTTAAATATATTATAATATATTCTAGATACAATATATGTGTGTAGAACCGAATTTCTTATTGCACAGGAAGAATTGGATTCAGAAGGTAAAAATAACAGTTTACACTCATTTCCCAGTGTTCCTTTTCTGGATGTAGCCGATTCTGTCCATCATTGATGAATTGGAATTCAATTAACTCTTCTCTATGTTGAAGATATCCACTTCCATCAGAATACATCCTCATACAGTATCATTGTTGAAGTGTATAATGATCCCCTAGTTCTGCTTGTTTCACTCAGCATCAGTTGATGTAAGTCTCTCCAAGCCTCTCTGTATTCCTCCTGTTGGTCATTTCTTATAGAACAATGATATTCCATAACATTCATATACCAAAATTTATCCAAACATTCTCCAATTGATGGACATCCATTCATCTTCCAGCTTCTAGCCACTATGAAAAGGGCTGCCACAAACATTTTGGCACATACAGGTCCCTTTCCCTTCTTTAGTATTTGCTTGGGATATAAGCCCAGTAGTAGTATGGCTGGGTCAAAGGGTATGCACATTTTGATAACTTTTGGGGCATAATTCCAGATTGCTCTCCAGAATGGTTGGATTCTTTCACAACTACACCAACAATGCATCAGTGTCCCAGTTTTCCCACAGCCCCTCCAACATTCATTGTTATTTGTTCCTGTCATCTTAGCCAATCTGACAGGTATGTAATGATATCTCAGAGTTGTCTTAATTTGCATTTCTCTGATCAATAGTGATTTGGAACACTCTTTCATATGAGTGGAAATAGTTTTAATTTCATCATCTGAAAATTGTCTGTTCATATCCTTTGACCATTTATCAATTGGAGAATGGCTTGATTTCTTATAAATTAAAGTCAATTCTCTGTATATTTTGGAGATGAGGCCTTTATCAGAACCTTTAACTGTAAAAATGTTTTCCCAATTTGTTACTTCCCTTCTAATGTTGTTTGCATTAGTTTTGTTTTTGCAGAAACTTTTTAATTTGGTGTAATCAAAATTTTCTATTTTGTGATCAATAATGGTCTCTAGTTCTCCCTTGGACACAAACTCCTTCCTCCTCCACAAGTCTGAGAGGTAAATCATCCCATGTTCCTCCAATTTATTTATGATTTCGTTCTTTATGCCTAAATATTGGACCCATTTTGATCTTATCTTGGTATATGGTGTTAAGTGTGGGTCCATGCCTAGTTTCTGCCATACTAATTTCCAGTTTTCCCAGCAGTTTTTGTCAAATAATGAATTCTTATCCCAAAATTTGGGATCTTCGCGTTTGTCAAAGATTAGATTGCTATTTTTATTCACTATCTTGCCCTGTGAACCTAACCTATGCCACTGATCAACTAGTCTATTTCTTAGCCAATACTAAATGGTTTTGGTGACTGTTGCTTTATAATACAGTTCTAGATCAAGTACAGCTAGACCACCTTCACTTAATTTTTTTTTCATTACTTCCCTTGAAATTCTCGACCTTTTGTTGTTCCATATGAATTCTGTTGTTATTTTTTCTAGGTTATTAAAATAGTTTCTTGGAAGTCTGATTGGTATAGCACTAAATAAATAAATTAGTTTAGGGAGTATTGTCATCTTAATTATATTCGCTCGGCCTATCCAAGAGCACTGAATGTCTTTCCAATTATTTAAATCTGACTTTATTTTTGTCGCAAGTGTTTTGTAATTTTGCTCATATAATTCCTGACTCTCCTTTGGTAGATATATTCCCAAATATTTTATACTATCAACTGTTATTTTGAATGGAATTTCTCTTTGTATCTCTTGCTGTTGGATTTTGTTGGTAATGTATAAAAATGCTGAGGATTTATGTGGATTTATTTTGTATCCTGCAACTTTGCTAAAATTCTGAATTATTTCTAATAGCTTTTTAGCAGAGTCTTTGGGGTTCTCTAAGTATACCATCATGTCATCTGCAAAGAGTGATAATTTGATTTCCTCTTTTCCTACTCTAATTCCTTGAATCTCTTTCTCGGCTCTTATTGCCGAGGCTAGAGTTTCTAGTACTATATTGAATAGTAATGGTGATAGTGGGCAACCTTGTTTCACTCCTGATCTTACAGGGAAAGGTTCTAGTTTATCGCCATTACATATGATGTTTACTGAAGGTTATAAATATATGCTCCTTATTATTTTAAGGAATAGTCCATTTATTCCTATACTCTCAAGCATTTTTAATAGGAATAGATGTTGGATTTTATCAAATGCTTTTTCTGCATCTATTGAGATGATCATATGGTTTTTATTAATTTGATTATTAATATAGTCAATTATACTAATAGTTTTCCTAATATTAAACCAGTCCTGCATTCCTGGTATATATCCCACTTGGTCATAGTGTATTATCCTGGGGATGATTTTCTGAAGTCTATTTGCTAATATCTTATTTAAGATTTTAGCATCAATATTCATTAAGGAAATTGGTCTATAGTTTTCTTTCTCAGTTTTCGATCTACATGGTTTAGGTATCAGTACTATGTCTATGTCATAAAAGGAATTTGGTAAGACTCCTTCATCCCCTATTTTTTCAAATAGTTTATATAACATTGGAGTTAGTTGTTCTTTAAATGTTTGGTAGAATTCACATGTAAATCCATCTGGTCCTGGGGACTTTTTCTTAGGAAGTTGGTTAATAGCTTGTTCTATTTCTTTTTCTGAGATGGGACTATTTAGATTACTTACTTCTTCCTCTGTTAATCTGGGCAAGCTATATTTTTGAAGGTATTCTTCCATTTCATTTAAGTTATCGAATTTATTGGCATAAAGTTGAGCAAAGTAGCTCCTAACTATTGTTCTAATTTCCTCTTCATAGTAGTGAGTTCACCCTTTTCATTTTCAAGACTAACAATTTGCTTTTTCTCTTTTCTTTTTTTAATCAGGTTTACTAAGGGTTTGTCTATTTTGTTGGTTTTTTCATAGAACCAACTCTTAGTTTTATTAATTAATTCAATAGTTTTTTTACTTTCAATTTTATTAATCTCACCTTTTATTTTTTGAATTTCAAGTTTTGTGTTTGTCTGGGGGGTTTTAATTTGTTCCTTTTCTAGCAATTTTAGTTGTAAGTCCAATTCGTTGGCCCCCTCTTTCTCTATTTTATGCAAGTAAGCCTGTAGAGATATAAAACTTCCCCTTATTACTGCTTTGGCTGTATCCCACACATTTTGGTATGATGTCTCATTATTGTCATTTTCTTGGGTGAAATTATTAATTATGGCTATGATTTGCTGTTTTACCCAATCATTCTTTAGTATAAGATTATTTAGTTTCAATTTTTTTTTGGTCTATTTTCCCCTGGCTTTTTATTAAATGTAATTTTGATTGCATTGTGGTCTGAAAAAGATGCATTTACTATTTCTGCCTTACTGCATTTGATTTTGAGGTTTTTATGCCCTAGTATATGATCAATTTTTGTATAGGTTCCATGAACTGCTGAGAAGAAAGTATACTCCTTTCTGTCTCCATTTAGCTTTTGCCAAAGATCTATCATATCAAACTTTTCTAATATTCTATTTACCTCTTTGACTTCTTTCTTATTTATTTTATGGTTTGATTTATCTAATTCTGAGAGTGCAAGGTTGAGATCTCCCACTATTATAGTTTTGCTATCTATTTCTTCTTGCAGCTCTCTTAATTTCTCTTTTAAGAGTTTAGATGCTGCACCACTTGGTGCATATATGTTTAATATTGATACTGCTTCATTATTGATGCTACCCTTTAGCAGGATATAAAGCCCTTCCTTATGTCTTTTAATTAGATCAATTTTTGTTTTTGCTTGATCTGAGATGAGGATGGCTACTCCTGCTTTTCTGGTTTTGCCTGAAGCATAATAGATTCTGCTCCACCCTTTTACTTTTAGTTTGAATGTCTCACCCTGTTTCAGGTGTGTTTCCTGTAAACAACATATAGTAGGATTCTGATTTTTAATCCAGTCTGCTAACTGCTTCCTCTTTATGAGGCAGTTTGCCCCATTCACATTTATGGTTAGAAGGACTAATTCTATATTGCTTGCCATCCTATTAACCCCTTTCCTTCCCTCTTACCCCCCTACCCAGTATTAAACTTGTGAACACCACTTGCTATTCATAGCCCTTCCTTTTTAGGATCCTTCCCCCACCTTAAAGTTCCTCCCCTTATTTTACTCCTTTTCCTCACAATTTCTGTATTCCCTTCCCCTTAGCTTACTCCTTCCCTTTCACTTTTCAATGAAGTGGAAGAAGTTTCACCATAAATCGAATATGTCTATTGATACACACTATGTTCATCTCCCTCCTTTCTCTCAGATATAATAGGTTACTTTTGCCTCTTCATGAGATGTAGTACCACCACTTTACACTTTTTTATGATATAATCTCCTTTCCACCTCTAGTTTCTAAGACAAATTGTACATATGTTCTTTACATATTTTTTTGGCAGAAGTATAGTTCTCAAGATTTCTTTTTACCTTTTTAGAAATCTCTTGAGTTCTGTATTTGAAGATCAAACATTTTATGTAGGTCTGTTTTTTTCATCAAGAATAGATGGAATTCATTTATTTCATTAAATGTTCATCTTCTTCCCTGGAAAACGATGCTCATTCTTGCTGGGTAAGTTATTCTTGGCTGCATACCAAGTTCCTTAGCCTTTTGGAATATCATATTCCAGGCCCTTCGTTCTTTTAATGTAGACGCTGCTAGATCCTGGATTATCCTTATTGTGGCTCCTCCATATCTGAATTGATTTTTTCTAGCAGCTTCCAATATTTTTTCCTTTGTCTGATGGTTCTTGAACTTGGACACTATATTTCTTGGCGTTTTGATTTTAGGGTCCCTTTCAGTAAGTGATCGATGAATTTTTTCAATGTCTATTTTACCCTCTGTTTCCAAAACTTCTGGGCAGTTCTCTTTGATAATTTCCCCGAAAATAGTGTCCAAGCTCTTTTTTTCCTCACATTTTTCAGGGAGTCCAATTATTCTCAAATTGTCTCTCCTGGATCTGTTTTCCAGGTCTGTTGTCTTTCTAATAAGGTACTTAACATTCTTTTCAATTGTTTCCTTTCTCGGGTTTTGCTTGACTACCTCTTGGTTTCTCCTTGAGTCATTCATTTCTACTTGTTCAAGTCTAATTTTCAATGATGTATTTTCTTCACTCACTTTTTTTATATCTTTTTGTACTTGTCCAATTGTGTTTTTAAGTGAGTTTTTTTCTTCTATGGAATTTTTTTCCATTTTATTTTTTAGAGACCTGATTTCTTTATCCAGCTCATTAATCCTGTTTTCCTTGGAGTTGTTTATCTTTTCCAATTCACTAATCCTGTTTTCCTTGGAGTTGTTTGCCTTTTCTAATTCACTAATTTTATTTCTCAATGATTTGATCTCTTTATCCACTCTGGATAACTTCTCCAGGCTCTCTTTCCAAGCTTCCCTTTCCTTTTCCCATTTCTCTTCTAGCTCTCTTGTGAGAGCCTTTTTGATTTCCTCTATGAGATTCTTTTGTATTGAGGAGCAGCTCATATCCTCCTTAGGGGATTCCTCTGGGAACAGTCTGTTTTTAGTCTCCTCAGTATTTGAAGTCTGCTCTCTCTCCATACAGAAGCTGTCAATGGTTAGAGCCCTTTTGAATTTTTTGTTCATTTTGTCAAGAGTGGAATCGAAGAAAACAAATTGACAAGAGAAACAATTGGTCTGTTTTGGGGGGGATGGGGTTAATGGGCTTCCTCTACTGACTGGGGGTAGAGTAGCAGAGAGCCACTAACAGGAAAGTGATGGCTGCTCCGACTCTGCGCTCTGAGGCTCTGAGAACACTGTGAGTCAGTCCAGGTGGGGGTTGGGGGTGGCCGGTTCCAAGAGACGCTAGCTTTCCGCGGTTTTAATCTTCACCTCCAGTGTTTACACCCTCTCTGCTGCTCCTGGCTTGCTGCCAAGATGGAATATCCACTCTGGGGTAAAAGTCTTTTCACAGAAATGGCAGAGATCGTACCTCTCTCTCCCCTCCAGTCTGAGCTGTGTGAGCTGTCTGTCTGGCACTGGCTGCTTGCCTTCAATCTGCATCCAATCTGTTTGACCCTCCCCCGAGCAAGTACAGACCTTCTCTGGCGAATTTCAAGGATATCTTCTCTTGGTGATTATTTGTGGGTCTCTCTTCTGATCAAGCGTTAACTCTGAGGCTTGTCATGAAGTAAGTCTTGAGAAAGCGTGGAGCTCAAGCAGCTGTCTGCCTCCACGCCGCCATCTTATCTGGAAGTCCGGCATCTATTTAGCTCTTTTTTCATTTGGCCAATTAAATTTTTAAATGACTTGTTTTGTTCAAAGGATTTTTTTTTTCCATTTCACAAATTCTGTTTTTTAAGGAATTGTTTTCTTTTTCTATTTTGTTAAATCTATTTTGCAAGGAGTTATATGCTTTTTCCATTTCACTAAATCTATTTTGTAAGGTGTTTTCCTCAGACAATTTGTTTCCTTTTCCAAATATTACTGCAATGCTTTCATTTTCTTTGCCCATTTTTCTTCTAATTCTCTTTTAAGATCCTTTTTGAATGCTTCCAAGAGAATCTTGTGAGATGGGAACCAACTCATATCACCTTTTGGGCTTCATCTGGAGATGATTTCCTTTTAGTACCCTCAGAGTTTGGAAGTCTGTTCTTTTCTTTCTCCATAAAAACTATCTATGGTGAGACTTCTTTTTGCTTTTTTTACTCATTTTTTTTTTTTTTAAATTGAGATCTGCTTTTAGGGTAAAGAGGAGATTGTCCCAAGCTTCCTCTACAGGCAACAGTAGCTGTACTGGGTTGGTGCTCCTGACTTTCATGCTGGATGGACATGGCCAAGTCCCATGTTATTCTGAGGTTCAGAGGTTCGCTATTTGCCTTTTGTATTTGTATTGGATTTCTCACAATTAATCTGCTGATGCTCTGACTTGTACCCAGGTTAGAGTAGCCAAATCTGCTGTATTTTGGCTAAAACCTGACAGTACACCACCCTGGGTCCCTGGGCTGCCCCTGTGCTCGACCACCTCCCCACCGCCTTACCCCACATAATTGAAACAAACCTTTCCTGAAGTTCTTCCAAAATATCTTCCGCTGGAAATTTGTTACACTCCAAATATTTGTGGGTTCTGTCACTCCAAAACCAGTTAAGAAGTTTGATTTGGTGTTGATCTAAGGGATGTCAGAAAAAGCTCAAATAAAGATGTGTCTCCTCTCCACTATCTTGACATTGCTTCCCCCTCCCATACTTTCTACCCCTTAACCAAACTACAGAAAACAAATCAATAACTTTCATTGCTTTTGGAAAGGATGTGTTAATGGACAGCTCTACTCACTGCAGCACAACTCCTTTCTTCAGGGACTACTGCCCTATGTGTGTTCTTGTTTAGTTATGTCTGATTCCTCATGCTTTCATTTGGAGTGTTCTTGCTTAAGATCCTATAATGGCTTGCCCTTTGCTTCTTTAGCTCATTTGACAGATAAGGAAACTGAGGCATAGAGGGTTAAGTGACTTGCCCAGTGTCACACAACTAGTAAGTATTTGAGGTTGTATTTGAATTCAGGTCTTCCTAACTCCATTACTGGAGCTTTATTCACTGTGTAATTTAACTTCCTCTATATGTGACCATAGTCTCATAGATACAAAGCTAGAAGAAAACTGAAGCCATTGAGCCCACTCCTCTCATAAGGAAATATAAGGAAACTTATAGCTAAAGAGGTTATTTGACTTTGTTCTATCTTTTTATTAGATTGTAAACTCCTTAAAGAGCAGGGATTGCCTCATTTTTCTTGTAGTTTTTGTGTCTCCAGTACTATGTGCCAGTGTCTCATAATGAGTGCTCAGTAAATTATTTTTCTTTCATTAATCTTAGTCAAAAGGTGAGGAGTCTTCAAGAATATTGCATATTTATAAACTAGGAAAACATTTTTACATTCAGAGTTTTGATAAAGACCTCATTTCTAAAGTATATAGAGAATTGACTCAAATTGACTCAAGCCATTCTCTAATTGATAAATGGTCAAAGGATATGAACAGACAATTTTCAGTTGAAGAAATTGAAACTATTTCTAGTCATATGAAAAGGTGCTATAAATCACTATTGATCAGAGAAATGCAAATTAAGACAACTCTGAGATACCACTACACACCTCTTACATTGGCTAGGATGACAGGAAAAGATAATGATGAATGTTGTGGGGGATGTGGGAAAACTTGGACACTGAAACATTGTTGGTGGAATTGTGAAGGGATCCAACGGTTCTGAAGAGCAATTTGGAACTATGCTTAAAAAGTTATCAAACTGTGCATTCCTTTTGATCCAGCAGTGTTTCTACTGGGCTTTTATATCCCAAAGAGATCTTAAAGAACGGAAAGGGACCTGTATGTGCAAAAATGTTTGTGGCAGCCCTTTTTGTAGCAGCCAGAAGCTAGAAAATGAATGGATGCCCATCAGTTGGAGAATGGCTGAATACATTATGGTATATGAATGTTATGGAATATTATTATTCTATAAGAAAAAAGCAGCAGGATGATTTCAGAGAGATCATTATACATGGCAATAACAAGACTATATGATGATCAATTCTGATGGACATGGATCTCTTCAACAATGAGATAATTCAAATCAATCCCAATTGTTCAGTGATGAAGAAAGCCATCTACACCCAAAGAGAGGCCTGTGGGAACTGAGGGTGTATCACAACATAGCAAGTTGTTTGCTTGCATTTTGTTTTCTTTTTCAGTTTTATTTCTTCCTTGATCTGATTTTTCTTGTGCAGCAAGATAACTGTATATCTATGTATTAACATATATTTTAACATATTTAATATGTATTGAACTATCTACCATCTAGGGGAGGAGGTGGGGAAAAGAAGGAGAAAATTTGGGACAGAAGGTTTGGCAAGGATCAATGTTGAAAAACCTATGCATATGTTTTGTAAATAAAAAACTTTAACAATTTTTTTAGAAATTAAAATTTAAAAAAGAATATTGCATATTATGATGTCAGAAAGTAGCTTTGTTAACTTTACTCAATTATTTTCTTTGTTATCATCTAAGTCTCAATGTGAAGCAGGAAGAGAATATCATTAGCACATTGACACTGGAAACTTGTTTATTTTTGTTTCTATATCTTCATTGCTTACTTCAGTGTCTGGGTCATGGTAGATAAATACTTACAGATTGAATTGAACATACAGAAATAACTGGAATATAAAAAACAAAAAGCATTGATAAAACTTCAAAAGGAAAAGAAAAAAATATATATCTAATTGTCTCGTGTTTTTCCCTTTTTATGCAAGTCAATCCTCTAAAAGTTAGAAGAGTCTTTGGATAAGTTGAGGCAGATGACTTGGTTGATGGTTCTATGTAGAAAGGAGTCTGGACTCTAGTGGCTAACTCACCATGTGCTGTTTATTCTTTATAGCCTGAAAAACAGACTAAAAATTCAATATCCCTGTTAGTGAGCAAAGAATCAATAAAAATGAGTGGTGTCACGATTCATTCCATTAAAGAAGACAAAATCTTCCTGTTACTGCCATTAACTATCTAGCGATCATGTTTACACCTGAGTTTAAAGAATCCATATGTGAAGTTATACTTTCAAATGCCCACTGCCCAGCTTGGTTCTGATGAAGAGATCCAGATTTTCATTTGGTAAAAGGTCTTGCAAATTTTGTATACAAGGGAATCTGACCTATGGACTAGTTTTTAAAATAAGAGGCCAAAGAGCACAAGTAATATAGTTTTAATGACCCATAGATAACTTTATGAGCCATGTTGAGAAAAAAGAAAAGGGGTCCGCATCTGGTAAGTTAGAGTATATTGATGAATTTAGGAGGAGATTAGATAGCTAAACAATAGCAACAGATACATTTTCAGGGACCCTGACTCATAAGTGTGGTAGGAAATAAGAAGGTCGGGAATCCTTTGTGATCATTGTGCTGTCCTTTGTTGATTACTTCTTCCAGGGGTCCTGTAAATAAAGCTTATGGCCCTTGAGTAACAACAACAGTAACTAGCATTTATATAGCACTTTAAGATTGACAAACACCGTTGTAAAAACTAATTTTATCCTCAAAACAATTCTGGGAAGTAAATGCTATTATTTTACAGATGAGGAAACTAAGTCAGGTAACCATTCAATGACTTGCCCACATAATTAGTCAGAGTATGGAACCAGATTTGAATTCAGGTCTTCCCAACTCAAAATCCAACACTTTACCTACTGTGCCTGAATGCCTCTACCATTCCAACATGCATTTTATATGCATATATATACAAAATGCATATATGTATGTATCTTGATACACATATGTACATTTATGTGTATATGGATGATCATCTATGCTTTTGTCTTTTTTCTAGTTGTGTGACTTTAGGCACTTCGCATAATCTCTCTAAACCTCAGCTCCCTCACCTGTAAAATGAGGATAATATATTTTGTATGTACACACCTGTGATATCATCACTTTAGTGATCCCCTTCTACAAGATCAGTTATTTCCCTGTACAAGGAAGTAGTCTTAGAGTTATCCAGCTCATTAAAAGATTAAGTGAGCTGCCCTTTGCCCATGGTCACAGCCGTGATATGTGTCAGAAGCAACACTTAAAACTAGGTGGTCTCCCCTCAGAAGCCAGCCCTCTATCCATTCTGCTTACTTGAGAAAACAATCCTGAAACGGTGGTCAATGCCTATAATCCCAGCTCCTAGGGAGACTGAGGCTGGTGGATAACTTGAACTTGAGAGTTCTGAACTACTGAAGAGTAAAAGCCAGACAGGTGTGTGCACTAATTTTGAAACCAACATTCTCCTGTGAGGCTGCACAGGAGAAGCAAATTTCCCAAACTGGAAAGAGAATTGGCCAAAGCTTCCATGCTGATGAGCATTGGGATCTGTCTATGGGTATCTACATGCTTCTAAGCTGAGAGAAAAGGAAAGGAAGGGAAAGGAAGAAGGAAGGTGGGAAGGAAGGAGAGGAAAGGGAAGGATAGAAGAATGAAAGGAAGGAAGGAGGAGAGAGGATATGAAGGAAGGAAGGATGAAGAAAGGAAGGAAGGCAAGAAAGGAGGAAAGAGAGATAAGGAGGGAGTGAAGGAAAGAAAGGAAGAGTAGGGAAGAAAAAAGGGAGAAGAAAGAAAGGAAGGAAAGAAGGATGGAAGGAAGGAAAAGGGAGGAGAGGAGAGGAAGGAAAAGGGAGGAGAGGAGAGAGAGGAAAGGAGAGAAGGAGAGAAGGAGAGGGAGGGAGGGAAAGAGGAATGGAAGAAGGGAAGAAAAGAGGGAGAGAAGGAAGAAAGAAGGGAAAGGAGAATAAGAGGGAGAAACACGGGAATAAGGGAGGAAGGAAGAAAAGGCAGTGAAGGGAGTAAATAAAGGAAGGAAGGAAGGAAGGAAGGAAAGAAGGAAGGAAGGAAGGAAGGAAGGAAGGAAGGAAGGAAGGAAGGAAGGAAGGAAGGAAGGAAGGAAGGAAGGAAGGAAGGAAGGAAGCATCTGAAGGTAATATTTACACTAAATACTTCATAGAGTTGCTGTGAGGATCAAAGGATAAAGTGCTTTTTATTTGTTTTTTAATGTATAGTACTATATGAATGTCAGTTTTTTTATTGTTGTCACTATGAGTAAAATATTCCCCATGTTTGTTATTTGGCCAACAAAGATATAGCATATATCTGTTTGGGAAACAAGCTTGGATTTGACTAAATAGTCTGGAATTTTCACAATTACTCTGAGTTAAGGACTAGAAATCATAGCAGAATCAAGAATAAGAAAATCTAAAGGATATTGAGTTGTAGGACAAGTTAAGTTGACACTTCATTATACTCACGGTGTATTACAAAGCCCCAACTGGTATTTGTTCCAAATAACATGTGTCTAGCTAAAACAGTATTAAAGGATCATTAAAAGTGGTTTTGTCCTTCATGAAGATCTGTGCATAACTTCACATTGTGTTGTGGATATTAATGGCACATTGAATATTATATAAAACATGAATTGCAACTGCCTTGTGTGGTAGACAGTTTACTAAAGTATTATCCCGAACACATGCTATCTGATTTACTAACTTATTATCCATTAAAAAAATCCCTGGGTAAATAAATGTGTAACTAAAAGAATTGTTACTCTGCATAATCAGATGAATAGCTACAAACAGGGAAGATTGCTGTCATTATGTTGTATATTGTGCTAAACAGATGCACATGATTTTTTTCAAATCATGTGCTATATCAAACCGCTTCCTTCCGTCTGGGCTTTGCTTTTTATCAATAAGATGCTTCACGTTCCAAATCAATCTTGGTTCATGGAAACCATTCCTCTCTTCCTTCTCCTCCCTCTCTCACCCAGTCCCCCAATTCTTCAGAATATTCCTCTCAATACAAAGTGTCACGTAAGGCAGAGTGATTGGAGAAGTGTGGCTCTCAAAAGCGCCTGACCTGCTAAGAATATGAAGTAGGCTTGGACCTCACAAGTAGAGACTGGGACAAACGCATTGGATTTGACTTCAGTGGACCTGGGTTCAAATCATGATTCTTTTTGGACAAATCATTTTACTTCCCTGTGCCCCCAGTCTCTCATTTGTAAAATGCAGGAATCAGACTTGATCTTCTAAAGTCTTTTCAAACATTAAATCCTATGAACAAGAGCATCCCTATGGAAACCTCTGATCATAGGTTCCAAGCTGGAATGGATCTAAGATATCATTTAATCTATGCCCTTCATTCTACAGATAAAGAAAATGCCATGCAGAGAGAGGAAATCACACAGAAAGATGACATCATGCAGTCACCATCAAGAAGACAAGATTTTATACTGTTCTTTCAGGAGGCGAGGATTTTAAATCTGGAGGGCACCTTAAAGGTCATCCAACCTCAGAATTATAGATTTTTTAGAATTAAATGGGTCCTGAGAGGTTATAAGGGCCAACATCCTTCATTTCACAGAGGATAAAATGAGGTAGGTTCTTATATAGTCAGGATTTTTTCATTTTTTCTATTTGTATCCCCCAGAGTCTGGTACAGAGCTTAACACATAATAGACATTTAATCAATACTTATTAATTGATGAATGTCTTGCCTGAGGTTAAACAAGAAATAAATGGCAGAATCAGGGCATGAATCCAGATCTTCTCCTGGCACATAGTGGACACTTAACTAATGCTGGTTGAGTGACATTTCATATCCAAAGACCTTTACACTGCTATCTACCATAGTTGGTGAGAGGTTTGCATTGATTGCTCCACAATTTCTCACCCAGTCCTTGTGCCCAGTAGGGACACACAATTATGAGTTTCCTTGAAGATTTACAAATTTGATCTATTACAAAGGAACAAAGAAATGATCTTTTCTAATCAGAGATGAAAGGCACAACCTTGGTCTCATTAGCACCATGTACTTAACCTGGGGGGTTGGCAAACTTTAAAAGGTATCTAACTAGTTTTCATGGATTCCTTCCTTCCTATCTGATTAATAGAGTCCAAGGGTTTTTATTCCTTTATTTCACAAAGTCTCGGGGTTGGGAGGAGTGCTGGGGAAGAATATTCAAGAGTTAATTATTAAAATGCAAATATTCCTCAAATGGGCCATACTTTTAAGTCTTTATCAGCTGAAATTTTAGTTAACATGTTTAAATGAATTAATTAAAATAGGGAAGGGTGACAACAAAGAAGGAATATGTGCTTGGAGAAAGGAAAGGCACTTGGGCAAGTTCCTTTACCTACTTGGGCATCAGTTTTCTTATCTGTATAAATAGAGCCACAGATGAAGGGATTGAATTAGATTAGGCCCCTTCCATCTCTTACATGGTATATGTCTTTGTCAATGTAGGAGGGCAAGAAGGATTAACAATAATGGCTTTTATGTAAGTTTTTCTCTGCATTCTTAGTCTATAAAGCACCAAAGTATTGGTATTCATCTGGCTTTGGCTGTTGCTCCGTAGATTTATAACTAAAGAGTGGAGGATTCATTAAACGGGAATGGCTAAAAGAAGAACTGAAATACATTATCAAATACAAAATGGATGATTTTTATTATATTAAGTTAAAAAGTTTTTGTACAAACAAAACCAATGCAGATAAGATTAGAAAGAAAGCAATAAACTGGGAAGGGTTTTTTCATTCTAGGGTTTTGATAAAGGCCTCATTTTTAAAATATCTAGAGAATTGACTTAAATTTATAAGAATTCAAGCCATTCCCCAATTGATAAATGGTCAAAGGATATATATGAACAGACAACTTTCAGTTGAAGAAATTGAAACTATTTCTAGTCATATAAAAAGGTGTTCTAAATCACTATTGATCAGAGAAATGCAAATTAAGACAACTCTGAGATATATTACTACATACCTCTCAGATTGGTTAAAATGACAGGAAAAGATAATAATGATGAATGTTGAAGGGGATGTGGGAAAACTGGGACACTAATGCATTGTTGGTGAAATTGTGAACTAATATAACCATTATTGAGAGCATTTAGTACTATGCCCAAAAGGATTTCAAATTGTGAATACCCTTTGATTCAGCAGTATCTCTACTGGGCTTGTATCCCAAAGAGATCCTAAAGAAGGGAACAGAACCCACATGTACAAAATGTTTGTGGCAGCCCTTTTTGTTATAGCAAGAAACTGGAAACTGAGAGGATGCCCATCAGATGGAGAATGGCTGAATACATTATGGTATATGAATGTTATAGAATATTATTGTTCTGTAAGAAACAATCAGTATGATGATTTCAAAGAGACCTGAAGAGATCTACATGAACTGATGCTGAGTGAAATGAGCAGAACCAGAAGATCAGTATACATGGCAACAGCAAGCTTACATAATGATCAATTCTGATGGATGTGAGTCTTTCCAACAATGATTTGATTCAGGCCAATTCCAAAGGTCTTGTGATGAAGAGAGCCATCTGCATCTAGAGAGGGGACTATAAGAACTAAGATCGGATCACAACTTAGTATTTTCACTCTTTTTGTAGTTGTTTGCTTGCATTTTGTTTTCTTTCTCATTTTTTTCCCTTTTTGATCTGATTTTTTAATTAAAGCCTTTTCTATTTCAAAGTATATGCGTGCACAATTCTTCAACATTAGCCCTTGCAAAATATTGTATTTCAATTTTCTCCCCTTCCCCCACACCCTCCCCTAGATAGCAAGTAGTCTAATATATTTCAAACATGGTAGAAATATATGTTAAATCTAATATATGGATACATATTTATACAATTGTCATGCCACACAAGAAAAATCAAATCAGTAAAGAGAGAGAGAGAGAGAGAGAGCAGCAAAATTAAAATGCAAGCAAACAACAAAAAAAGAGTGAATATGCTATATTGTGATCCACATTTGGTTCCCACAGTCCTCTCTCTGGGTATAGATAGCTCTCATCATCACTGAACAATTGGAACTGGTTTGAATCATCTCATTGTTGAAGAGAGCACCAGCAGAATTGATCATTACATAATCTTGCTGTTGCTGTGTATAATGATCTCCTGTTCTGCTCATTTCACTTAGCATCAGTTCATGTATGTCTCTCCAGGCCTCTCTGAAATCATGCTGTTGGTCGTTTCTTACAGAACAATAATATTCCATAACATTCATACCATAATTTATTCAGCCATTCTCTAATTGATGGGCATCCATTCAATTTCCAGTTTCTTGCCACTACAAAAAGGGCTCCCACAAACATTTTTGCAAATGTGAGTCCCTTTCCCTCCTTTAAGATCTCTTTGGGATATAAGCCCAGTAGAAACACTATTGGGTCAAAGGGTATGTACAGTTTTATAGCCTTTTGGGCATAATTCCAAATTGCTCTCCAGAATGGTTGGTTCCATTCACAATTCCATCAACAATGTATTAGTGTTCCAGTTTTCCCACATCCCCTTCAACATTCTTCATTATCTTTTCCTGTCATCTTAGTCAATCTGAGTTGTATCTCAGAATTGTCTTAATTTGCATTTCTCTGATAAATTGTGTTTTGGAGAAACTTTTCATATGACTAGAAAGTTTCAATTTCTTCATCTGAGAATTATCTGTTCATATCCTTTGACCATTTATCAATTGGAGAATGGCTTGATTCTTAGAAATTTGAGTCAATTATATATTTTAGAAATGAGGCCTTTATCAGAACCTTTGAATGTGAAAATTTTTTTCCAGTTTATTGCTTCCCTTCTAATCTTGTCTGCATTAGTTTTGTTTATTAAAAAAACTTTTTAATTTAATATTATCAAAATTATGTATTTTGTGATCAATAATGATCTCCAGTTCTTCTTTGGTCACAAATTCCTTCCTCCTCCACAGATCTCAGAGGTAAACTATCCTATGTTCTTCCAATTTGTTTATAATATCATTCTTTATGTCTATGATCTGATTTTTCTTGTGTAGCATGATATTTTTAGAAATGTGTATAGAAGAATTGTATATGTTTAATATATATTGGATTACTTGCCATCTAAGGTAGAGGGTAGGAGAAAGGGAGGGAAAAATTTGGAACACAAGGTTTTACAAAAGTAAATGTTGAAAATTATCCCTGCATATATTTTGAAAATGAAAAGCTTTAATTAAAAAAAAGGGAGAGACCAAGAGTTGTTTGGGGGACCCCTGATCTATTTTATGAAATCAAGTGTCATAATTTCAATGGATAATTTGTAAGGAGAGTTTGGACTTTGGTACATTTACAGTTTTTAAGATCATGGTGGACCACTGGCATCTTATGAGGGTTTTAGTTTTTCAATAGTATATTTGTATATGAAAAAATCAGAAACTCATGAAGATTGAGTTATCTCCCAAGCATGGGTTACCATTATTCCTTTTTTACCTTTTCATTTATGTAAGTCAGTCTACAAGACAGAGTTTACAAATGAGAGAACCTACTATGGAGACACAGCTGAGAAGAAAACTAACTAGCGGGGGGAAAAAGCAGTTTTTGAGGGCTTTTGCAGTCTGGCAGAGTTCAAGAAGTTAGGAGTAGATTTATCTCATCTACCCACCACTGGTAATGAAATTGCATCTTGAAATAGAAGTAAATTACCCTAAGAGACTCACTCTTGTATGGAGCTTGAGAAGGAATTCTGGACATAACTTCCTGAATCACATTCTTCAATAGGGGAAGTGGTAAGAGAGAGAGAGAGAGAGAGAGAGAGAGAGAGAGAGAGAGAGAGAGAGAGAGAGAGAGAGAGAGAGAGAGAGAGAGAGAGAGAGAGAGAGAGAAAGAGAGAGAGTTCTCAGAATGATATTTTCCCCTGGGATACTGATGCATTGTTGGTGGAGTTCTGAATTATTAGTTCTGCCATTCTCTGAAGAGTAGTTTGGAGCTATGCCCAACAGGCTATAAAACCTTTATGCCCTTTGATCTAGTTGTGTCATTGCTGAGTCTGTATCTCATAGAGATCACACAGGAAAGGAAAGGGAAGTTTGTATCATCTCTTTTTGTGGTGGTAAGAACTTGAAAAATGAGTGGATGCCCATTAGTTGGGGAATAGATGAATAAATTATGGTATATGAATATAATGGAATATTGTTCTTCTATAAGAAATCCATCTATAAGATGGATGGGCTGATTTCAGAATCTTGGACTTACATGAACTGATGCTGAATGAGATAAGCAGAAACAGGGGAATGTTATACATGGTATTAGCAAGTTTATTGATGATCATCTATGATAGTCTTGACTCTTCTCAATAATGCGTTTATCCAAAACAATTCAAATAGACTTGTTTCAGAGAGAGAACTGTGAAGGCTCAATGTGGATAAAAACATACTATTTTCCCCTTTTTTGTTTGTTTGCATATTCTTTCTAGTGATTTTCCCCTTTTGTTCTGATTTTTCTTTCACAAAATGACAAATATGGAAATATGTTTAAAAAAATATGTACATGTATAGAGTCAGAATCTGTCTTAGGGAAGGAGAAATAAGGGAGGGAGGAAGAAAAAAAATTAACTCAAAATCTTACAAAAATGAAAGTTGAAAACTACCTTTATATGTAATTGGAAAAATAAAATAGTATTGTGTTAAAAAGAGGAAAGATATTTTTCTGAATTCAAGTCACTTAACCTAGTTTGCCTCAGTTTCCTCATTTGTAAAATGAGCTGGTGAAAGAAATGGTAAATCTAATTATAAAATTAATTTTAAAAAAGAAAGAAAGAAAGAAAGAAATGGTAAATCACTACAGTATCTTTGCCAAGAAAACCCAAATGGGGTCATGAAGCAAAAAGACACAATAAAAAAAAATGACTCAACTGACACTGATAAGTAAATACTAATCATATAGAGTCTCAAATTATGGGCATAGATTGAAAAATATTGTATCATAGAATGGGTAGCTAAGTGTCTCAGTGGATAGAACAACACGTTTAGAATCATCTTCAGGAGTTCAAATCCAGCCTCGGATGTTTATTAGTTATGTGAGCACCTCTTTGCTTCAATTGCTCCTCTGTAAAAATGAGCTGGAAAAGAAAATGGCAAACTATTCTGGTATCTTTGCCAAGAACTCATGAAGAGTTGGACATGTCTGAAAAAGGCTAGACCACAACTATGAAATGGGTGCTATGGCTAGGAGCCATAGGAGAATACAAAAAAAAATATAGAGAAATTATACTTCCTGCCTTCAAGGAACATACAAAATGATGGAAGAGACAGGACTAACCTACAAAATGGTAGAAAACTAATTGCTAAATTGTGTGCTTTTAACTCTATCATAGGAATTTAAGGATGAGGGAGAAGATAGAACAAGGCATTATTAGAGTATTAAATGAATCTCAGAAATAGGAATGGGAACTATAAAATTCTAGAAGGAGGAAACCATTCATTTCTTCTTCCTCTTTCCATCAATGTAACTGGCTAGTTGCCATCAGCCCAACCCCCATAGTATAGCTACTAATTAAAGCTATCATTGGCTGCTCTGGAGCTGAAAGACTGTCTATCTAATTGGTAATAAGGACACAGAATTCTAGAAGAATACTGGACTTCTCTCTCTCACTTCCCCTGATTCAACAGTAAAAATGCAATTGTTTAGTGCCACCTTAAATAATTGTGAAGGAGGAGAGAGGACCATTTAGTCAGGATTTAGACATCTGCAGTGTTAATCTCCTCAAGTGCTATTAAGAGAAAGTTGCAGCCTTGAGATAGCAAGGGCTTTCTTGATTAGGTTGAACTTGGTCTGGGCCTTTGAATAGTATAGTTTAGAGAAGTGGAAAAGAGAAGAGAAGGCATGCTAGGAGAGAGTTAGAGGTTACAGCATAAGTGAAGGCATAAGGACAAGACTTGGCACATTGTATTTAGAGAATGATAACTCCTTATTTAGAGCAGAAGCTTCATTATGGGAGCAAAGTAGAAAATAGATGGATAAAGACAAACACTGAAGAGAACAGATCTAGGCCATCTAGTCTACTCCTTCATTTCCCAGAGGAAAATACTAATATCCAAGGTCACACCCAAGGTCACCCAAGTCTTAAGTGTTAGAGGCAGAAATTGAAACTGTATTTTCCGTCCACAATACCATAATGTCTCCTGTCCATGAAAAAAGGTCAGTTATTTTAGTCATAAGATAACAAAATTCTGTGATTGGGGAAAACAGATATCGTTTATCATATTTTCCCTCAATTACATGTAAAAAATTACATGCAGAAAAAATAAAGTGAAAAATATGCTTTGATCTACATTCAGACTTCCTCTGTTTTTTTTTTTTTTCCTCTGAAAATGGATAGCTCTTTTCATCATAAGTACTTTGGGATTATTTTACATTATTGTATTGCTAAGAATAGATAAATCATTAACTGCTGATAATCTTCCAACATTGCTGTTACTATATATGTCTCCTGGTTCTGCTCACTTCATTCTGACTCCAATTCATGTAGGACTTTCCAGGGTTTTCTGAAATCATCTTGCTCATCATTTCTTATACAACATAATAGTATTCCATTATAATCATATACCACGACTTGTTCAGTTAGTCTCCAATGGATAGATATTCTCTCAATTTTCAATTCTTTGCCAACATAAAAAGAACTTCTACAATTTTTTTTTTTTTGGTACAAATAGGTCCTTTTCCCTCTGGAATATAGATCTAGAAGTGTTCTTTCTGGGTGAAAGGGTATGCACAGTTTATAATCCTTTAGACATAATTCCAAATTACTTTCCAGAATGATTGGACTAGTTTACAACTCCATCAACTGTGCATTAGTGTTAGGTTCTTACTAAGTGCTAATAAGATAATGAGATATTTGGTTCTTACTAAGTGCTAAGTCGGTACTTAACAATTCTCTAGTTCCGAAGAGCTTGAATGCTTAGGAGGAGCAAGTTCATTGGTTAAAGTAATTTTTCCCAGAAGCCCTTGCATTATCCCACACCCATTCTCTGGGAGGATAAAAGAGGGTGACACTTGAAAGATAGAGAGTCTCTGCTCTAGGCCAGACTTGAGGCAGCTCTCTGGAGGAAGAAGTCTCTCCTCTAGACCAGAGAACGATCGGCAGTCTCTGGAGACAACAGCACGTTACACATTAGTGTCCCAATTTTCACATATATCTTCCCACGTTTACCATTTTGCTTTTCTGTCATGTTATCCAATTTGATAGTTTTGAGATACTACATCAGAATTGTTTTAATGTTCATTTCTCTGATTAATAGTGATTTGGGGGCATTTTTCATATCACTATAGATAGCTTTGATTTCTTTATTTGAAAAATTTATATCCTCTGACCATTTATCAATTGGGGAATGACTTCTATTTTTATAAATTTAACTCAGCTCTCAATATATTTGAGAAATTAGGCCTTTATCAGAAACACTTGCTACAAAAATTGTTTCCCAGCTTTAGGCTTTTCTTCTAATTTGCCTTGGTTTTGTTTTTATAAAAACTTTTAAATTTAATAAAATCAAAATTATCTATCTTACATGTTATAATGCTCTTTATCTCTTGACTGGCCAAAAATTCTTCTTTTCCACACTCTTCTAATTTACACATAACATCATTTTATTTATCTCTAATTATATACCTATTTTACTGATAGGTTGAACGAACTCTAGCAAAGGACCAGATTCCTTTTTAAGTTTCAGAAACGAACTTTCTTACAGTTGTGCAAAAGCCCAATCCCAGGTATAGAAGGAGATTGGCCCATTTTGCCATAAGCAAATAAAATAAAAAGAGTGGGTAGATCTGTAGTCACTCATCTCTATGTAGTCTTGGGAAGGGTGAAATGAACTGCAGGTGTTCCTGAGATAAGGCATCCATTGTCTAAAGGGAATTCTGCCAGAGCCCATGACAGACCCAGACCAAAGCCCCAACAAGCCTTCTTTGATGCTTGCTCCGGTAACCCAACACGTGGTGAATGAAGGAGGCAGGCTTACGTTGACTGGAAGAGGGCTTGAATCATCACTGGTCCTTATATAGGGCACTAAAAGTGATGAGGTACAAGTCATAAATGTGTGGAGGTTTCTCAAAAGAATTCACAGATTTAGACCATCTTTAAGTCAAGGAACAAAGTTTATTATACTGCTACTAAATGGGCTAAACTCCTTAGGGGAACTAGCAAATATAAGGGGAAAGGAGGGACTTTTTATGAGAAAGAACTCGTAGCACAGTGTGCTAATTATGCTAATTTGTAATCAGTAGGTCAACTGGAGATCATCTACATCCTATTTATTGCTAGTTAATGTCCTATTTATACAAAACAGATTTGAGAAGTTGATATCTATAGTTTAACTTCCAGATTGTATAAGGTAACTGTGAGTATCAGTAAGGAGAGTTCTGTCTGTATAAGATAATTCTACAGGATTAGTTTGTTCTTGCAGTGGAAAAGAGGCGTTTTTCTCACTGGGGCTCCCTCAGATACTGGTTTGCTGCCAGGATCATAACTTCTTATTGAAGTCCATTCATCCTTTCATTACTATTTCCAGAATCCTAATAAAAATATTTTTGGTAGATATCCTGCTAACCTAAGTTCATTAATGTTCACCAGTAAAAATTAGCCAAAAAACTTGCTTAGCTTTTTATCAAAGTCATGATATAGCAAGAAGAGTAGTCACCAAGCATTTCTTTGAAAATTTTGGACCTACAAATACATAATATAATTATTCCTCTTTTTGAGAACATACTTGGCCAAAACAACTCAAATCTAGAATTGCAGGTCCACTTCCTGGCCAAATTCATAACATGCCATCTGTTATGCCCCTCCAGCCAATCCTGTGTACATTCCCCTGAAATGCCAAACTCTGATAGGTGGGGTTTTTGTCTTATCTGGTCCAGAATCAGGCCTCCATACTACATGTTTATCCTTTCCTTCTCTCCTTTCTCCCCTTCTAGAACCTTAGACTTTGTCTAAAATAATGGTTTCAGATGGGTGAGCTTTTATCTTATTAGGCCTTCACATCACTTCTTGAGCTTCTCTACCCCATTCCAATGAATCTTGAGCTCTTCTACCCCCTTTCCAGTTTCTTTTCATGTGATGTCTTCTTCCAATAGAATGGAAGCCCCTGGGGGGCAGAGACTATCTTTTTTTAAGTTGTTCTCTTATCCTCAGCACAGTTTCAGATAGATAATAGGTGTTTAACAAATGCTTTTATCATTATTTAAAGAAAGAAAAGTTATTCTACTGCTCAGCTAAGCTGGCTCCTCACAGGCCAAGGGTTATTCTGCTATTTGGTTAGGTCAAGTAGCTTTCAACTGTTAAACTATACTGCTCCTGTGCTGACCAGGTTGTTCTACCTGACTCTGGATTGCTGCTGATAGCCTGGGCTAAGTAGATAGTTTGCCTACTGGTCTCTTCACAGGCAATGACAACTCTGCTCGATGGTTTGATCCTTTGGATTCTCTGGGCTTGCTCTTTTATGAACACCTACAGTCTTTCACTATCTTCAGCTACTTGGTCAGCTAGGATATTATAATATCTTTTGTAACTCTTTCAACAAGGACAATGACTGATCTAGGATTGTCAAAAATCTATACACTTTGCCTATTACTTTGCATCTAAAATTACTTTGTCACCTTCAGAGATCTTGGGTTTGTCACCTTCAGACATGATGTAGAGAAGATCTAGCCTCTCCAAATTTGACAACACTTTGGTTGTCTTCTGTTTTGGAAATCAAATGATACTTCCCAGACTCCTTTTGAGTGCATACAAAACAATTATCTGTATTAAAGTAGTCTTTGTTTCATTATTTTTCTGGATTCTTTTTATTCAATTAAGCTAGTCAAATTTCAGATCCTTTCTTAGATATGGAATATTTCCTTCGACTCTGAAAGTCCTTCCCCTTTATATTTCATTGATTCACCTTCCAACCTTTAATTTTGCTGAACTAAAAATGTATTGCAGAACTATCTTACAAGAATCTATTTTTTCCCTTTTCATTTATTTTTTTTAATTAAAGCTTTTTATTTACAAACATATGCATGGGTAATTTTTCAACATTGACTCTTGCAAATCTTGTGTTTTAAATTTTCTCCTCTTTTCCCCCATCCCCTTTCCTAGATGGCAGGTAATCCAATACATGTTAAATATGTTAAAATATGTTAAATTATATATATATATATGTATATATATATATATATACATATGTATATATACATATATTATATATAAACTTATACAGTTATCTTGCTGCACAAGAAAAATTGGATCAAGAAAGAAAAAACTGAGAAAGAAAACAAAATGCAAGCAAACAACAACAGAACGAATGAATATGCTATGTTGTGGTCCACATTAAGTTCCCATAGTCCTCTCTCTGGGTATAGATGGCTCTCTTCATCACAAGATTATTGGAACTGATCTGAATCATCTCATTGTTGGAAAGAGTCATGTCTATCAGAATTGATAATCTTATAATCTTCTTGTTGCCATGTATAATGATATCCTGATGCTGCTCATTTCACTTAACATCAGTTCATGTACGTCTCCCCAGGCCTCTCTAAAATTATCCTGCTGATTCTTATAATATTCTATAATATTCATATTCCATAACTTATTCAGTCAAGAATGTATTCTTAATAGGAAAACAAAATGTTCAGAAAATACATGCTATTCATTAGTTCAGTGAGATATTATTAAGTCTATTATGTATAAATACTGTGCTAAGGGAAAGGATTATAAAAAGGAAAAACAATCCAAAACTCAATCCATGCTTTCAAGGAGTTTACAATCTAATTATTTACTGATAAGTAATATTTGGTAATGAGATAATTTGAAGTATAAGGAATATGTGGTATCTGGGAAGAAAAAGAAGGGAGAATTTTAAAAAGGGAGTGGGACTTTCTAAAGGAGGTAGCACCTAAATTGAGCCTTGAAGAAAACTAATAATTTAAGATTATGATAAACAATTGCAAAGGGAGCTTATCAAATGAATTTATCAACATAATATCAACTGAATGTAGACCATAACACAGCATTTTCACTCTTTCTGTTGTTTGCTTGCATTTTGTTTTCTTTCTCAGTTTTTTTTCCTTCTTGATCTAATTTTTCTTGTACAGCAAGATAACTGTATAAGTATGTATACTTATTAGAAAGTGCTGCAAAATGAATAAAGAGCTGGTCCAGAATTGAATAGCTCATACCAGATTATGTTTGGAAAATTAGACAAAAGGTTTAATTATCCTGAAGTTTTGAGACCCACAAAATCTTATCTTTTAAAAACCAAAATTCTTGCAATTCAATATGTCAATAAAATACACTATTGAAAGTTATGTTGACACAATTACCCATTGTTCCAGTCCTGCTTATCAGTGTTGGAGGAAGCTCTGGTGGGAAAGGAGAAACCAAGTCTGTAGTTTTTGGGTCACCTGGTTTTTATCACATATCCCTATCTGCAAATTATCACATTCTTGCAACCTTGGGAAGAAATGAGATTCAAGGGCCCCACCTCTTTTTGCTACCCCTATTTGATATATCTAAAGGTTACTTATAAAAGCTGTCCCCACTTCAAAGTCATTGATGTTTTCCAGTGATCAGCCCATCAATATGTTGCTACCTTCTAATTCTCTTTGTCTTTTTAATTAGAGTGAAAGCCCAAATGAAGAATTTTCCTTTCAATAACATTAAAATCACAAATATCTCAAAAGACAATGAAAGGTATGATAAGTATAAGCACATATCAGCATATGGCTAACAATTATCTGTGTGTAAGAAAAAAGAGTAAAAAATATTTATATATGCAATTGAAAAGGGAGGGATGAGGGAGAGGGTCAATCCTGTAGTAAGACAAAAGACAATAGAAAGACAACCCAATGGATACATTGGTATTTCTGAAATATCAAAAGAAGACAAGGAAGTATTACATAATTAGATCCTCCATGGAAAATTCATAATAAAATTAAGATAAGATGCTTCCCAGACTCCTGCTGGGCCTTATTCAGAACACATGTATGTACTGAATTGGTCTTTGTTTCACAGAGTACAAGTATACAGAGACTGCGGTCTGCCATATTAGAGAAAATTTCTTCATAAAAGAATAAAAGATTATTCCAAATATCCTCAGAAAATAAAGCTAAATATGAATATTCTCTAGCCTACTTTCTATTTTCTTACAAGAATCATCATTCCTAATAAGAAAACAGTATAGACACTAGACCTATTTTAAAACTCATTCAGTCCCACTGCTAAGTTTCATCTATTTGCTTAGAAATCCCAACCTCTTCTTCACTTCATAAGACCTTCCTTTTATGTTTTAAGTCCCATCCACTGTAAAAACCCCACTCATTTTTCCTTTAAGCTTTTTTGTTCCACATTGTAGTTACTATTCTTTAAGTCTTAAAGCCTGTTTTGTCTCTCCACTGACCATCTCTACACATATATCCAACATAAGACCTGCCTGCAAAGGAGGAGAAAGAAGAAGCTGAGAGAAAAGCCTATGGCTGGCCCAGAAAAACTGGAGAGGTTTTTCTTGAGACTGGAATTGTCTATCTAAATCAGTGACTAGAAATAAAAACAGTTATATCTCACAAGGTATGTAGAAATTTTCATCAAAGCAGCAAGAGAAATAATGGTTCCATGAACAGAACCAGACAATTAATTCTGTATTCCTTCTACTATTCCTATGCCTGTGTGAATGAGAAGCAGAAATACAGATCTCAAGGCTGGAACAGAAAATATTTTTTTAGCACCAGGGACCTGCTGGTCTCTGCCACTGTCCTTTACAACTATTTAGAAGTAAACCCTCAGGTGTTTCTTTATAACCTCCACCATTTCTTTGTTGTTATTCTTTTGTAAGCTTTGGGGAAAGTTGTTCTTTCATCACAGAAGTTCCCAAATCCTTATAATCTGTAAATCCCTTTAAAGTCTTGGATAAATGCATGTCTGTGATTAAAATAAATTCAGTATGAAGGGAAAAAAAACTGATTGAAGTCTTAGAAGGAATGGTTTTAAGTAAAGAGAGGAAGGTAAATTGTAACATATCTTACAAATAGCCATGGGAGAAGGGAGTAGATTGAAATTACCTCCTCTTGTTCTAAACTGGCCCTAATTTTTTTTTCCTTTCTTAAGATAACCAGGAAAAGTCATAGCCTATTTCTCCATCACTTTGTGATAATAGACACACACAAATCTAATTTATTTCATCCCTGTACTATTTCTCTCTTGCCAAAGAGGATAAATGAATTCTACTTAGATCTAGAAAAACTTTAGAAATAGATTGAATTTAATCCTTTTAATTGACAAAGGAAGAAACTGAGGCTTTGAGAGGTTAAGTGCTTATCCAATTTAACAGGTACTTAGGTGCAGTTTTGGGACTAAAGTCCAATTCTCCTAATTCATACTACACTGTTGTTTTTTTTTTTTTTTTACTTTATATCATGCTAAGAAAGTATCTTGTTGGCTGTACTTAAAATCATGCAGATTTGCAAATCATTTTCTAAGGTTTTTATTCTATACCCAAATAGTCACTTGCCTGTTTCTGAAAACAGGATAGGTACTAAAATAAATATGGGATCTGGTAGAATAGTTTCTATACATATATAGGAATAACAATATACATATCCCCTTTCATTCTTTACAAGAATCCAGCTTTCAATTGAATATGATATAACTCGTGTCTCAAGGCCCACTGGTATGGGATTCTTTCCTTATTGGTGGAAATGGATGGCTTGCCTGCATTAGGGACTGGAGGGAGTTGTCAAGAAGCAAGAGCTTCTGATCTCACCAAGCTCACCTTGAGGACTCTCCTAGCAAGAATCTTTGAAGGCTGAGTCACTTTGGGTACTCCTGTCTTCCAACTTGAGAAAGAAGATAAAGATGCTAACCCCACTTCAGGATGCTGAAGGAAAAGACTGGGAAGACAGGAGAGGAGCTGGCATTGTCTATCATATCCCTGTTCTCAGTCTAGAGACTTTCAGGGAGGGTTTCCTCTTGAGTGAAATCAAGGACTCTTGCTAGAGCTGAATTATTTT